>NC_056734.1:881596551-881611551 GCF_019279795.1 Protopterus annectens | reverse complement strand
ATGCATCATTAGCATATTTTAGTATGGTGGTCCATTTAAGTGACGGAGTCAATTATTTATAAATGGGATTAGTTTCTGGACCACACAAGGAGAAATTGCTACTTATTTGGAGGCACGTTTTCCAATACGTTCCTTGATGAACATACGCAAAAAAAAATTCTGAAAATCAGAGGCCAAACGATTGTCAATAATTTGTGCAGAGGCAGATCACATCTAGCAGAACTGATTTTGTTAAACAGGGAAGAGATATTGTACTTGCTAATAAATCACTCAGTACAGTGGCTAGCACAATAGCAGTCATGTTAAACCTCCCCCCCCCTCCAACTTTAGTAGAAACTCCTATGTGTTCTTCATCTATGACCTGCTGCAGGATCGTATTACTGTGAAGAAGGAAATAGGGTTATCTTCTACCCACCTATCTACAAATTTTAGGCTGCTTCTCCTAGGTGGCAAAAGTATTCGTACACTGATCCTCATTAGGGAACTAAAAGGGAGCAGATGAAAACATGTGACTGTCCAGTGCAAAGTAAAAGGGATTATAGACTCAAGGCTGTGAAACACTGCATGATCAGATAATATACTCATTCTCAGCAAAATATTCTATTTACTTACAGTTTATTCACAAGTCATATTTATCTGAATACTACTTTATTTGCATGAGTACCTAAACAGACAAAATATTCCATATTTTGCATTTCTTGCATTACAGTTTTTTAAAATGTTAATAATCTCTATTTTTAAAGCTCTATGGCTTGGATTTTGTCCTTGGGATGTGAATGCCACCATGAAAAGAAGAGCAGGGGTACTTACAAGGGATAAAACTGAAATAATTTCAAGCCCACAGTTGCGAACATAAAAGCACTTCATCAATTATGAGTCCTGGCAGTTTTTTCTCCTTCAGTCAATTGAGTACTTCCACAAACACTGTAATTCAAAGCTGCAACATGATTTGTTGACAGTACCTTGACTTCTGCTGCTTGTATCAACAAGTAAACTGCTTACTATTGCAACATATTTACACTGATGGGAGGAATAAGGCGATAATTGCAGCAAGTTATTTTCATATTCTGTTGCACAGTTTGCATGTTTTCAATTTCATATTGGCCAGCCTCAGAATTGTCACATTTGGCAGCATGTCATATGTTTATGGGAGGGGTGGGTTTTCTCTCTCTCTGACTTTTAATATGAATTCCATATTGCCTAATTCAAAACAGTACTCAGTTCATTTCAAAATATAAATCAGAAGTGGAGGAAATAGCGTAAGTAGGGTATGCCATTATCCACTCCTGGCAAGCAGTCTATAAACACTTTCAGGCTTAATAGGAATCAGATGGGCAGTTCTGAACAAATTAGCACACACTAGAAAAGTCTTCCTTGGAACCACGAATGAAACTATTCTGAAGTTCAAAGTTTGCTCTTGATTTTAGGAGTTGTAATTTACAAACAGCTGTGTCATCCATGAAATAGACATCATGTCTGTAACATCTGAAATGGCAAAAGATTTCATAAGACAGCTGTGATATGTTAAAAAAACACATATATTGTATTTTCTGTAATCTCATCATGTCCTATAATTTTGCTATTTATATGAAGTGCTGCTGTTAAGTACATGGTTTCTTGTCTCAGCACAAGGCATTGTGGTTCTCTTTAGGTTTCAGTACATTTTTATAACTGTATACTTTGACTATTTTAACACCATCAGACTTACTGTTAACAATACCTGTTCTATCATTAATTTATACAAAACATTGTAAGCAGCTTAAGAAGCTTTCCATAGCCAACAAACAAATTCAAGTAAACACATAGACATGTGCATGCACATGCACCCACACATGGGTCTACTTCTAAATTTCAACATTTCAAACTTTGAATTTCTTATGGTCAAGACCATAAGATCGAAGTTTTGAAACCTTGAACCATTTCAATGGAGATCACCATACAGCACAGAATGGTATATTTATTGTTTTGCTCGCTGTAGTGTGATTTAGGAGTTGATATATTTAATTAGCGGGGGGTGTGCAGAACGGTATAGTTACTGTTTTCCTCACTGTAGTGCAATTTAGAAGTTGGTATATTTAATTAGCATGGGGTGTGGGGGTGCAGGGGGGCTTCCCCCCTGCAAAAATGTTAAAAACTATTTTTTTCTTTCTTTATTTATTTTTTTATTTACATTTCAAAATTTCAAAACTTTGATCTTATGGTATCAACCATAAGAAATTTGAAGTTTTGAAACTTCAAAGTTTAGAAGTAGACCCCCCCCCCCACACACACACACACACAAACAGATACACACATGCAGATATGCACACAAATGGGGATTTTCTGAATTCCTAGCAAGATCTAGTATTGCTATTTAATGAGGTTTCACTTGGCAAGCATGTAAAATATCAAGACATTCTCCCTATGACAAAGATATGTGAAAGGAAAGCTTGCACTTTTATAGCAAAACAAAAATGTTATGTTACCTCAACAGGGTCCATATGTGGAATGTTTCTCTCAAACAATGGCATTATTGAGATGCTGTTAACAAAGACATACTAAAGCTAGACTCTGAAGAGACCTCTAAAACTTCCCAAAAAGCATCAGCTATTTTACTGACTAATGTAAATGGCAAGTCTGTGATGTATGATCAATATTTACACAATTTCAGTAAAATAGTCATCATTTTATTTGAATAATTCGGTTATAGAACATTAAAAAGGAGGGTTAGAGACAGCATACAAACATGTCAAAACATTGGAGACTGGCATTGCAATCATAACATGAGCAAATCATGTTTTCCTTAAAGAGGCCTTTTCTTGATTGAAATCACTAAGCAAACCATGAAATATTATTGTTGGTGATTATTACCAACTGTCTCTAAAACTACATTGAGTTTTAGGTGCTGTTAAACACGTCAGACAACATAAAGAAAAACATCTCAGATATGATTAAAACAAAACAGTGGGCTAAGAAAGGCTTGATACAGATTGCAGTACCTAGCTTTATATGACTGATCAAGTCTGCCAGTGCACCTTAATTCATTTATACATACTTCCAATGCTATCTCAATCCCAGATGTCCAAATTTACTTGGAGTACATGAAAAATGCACTTGCATGCATTCACTTTCTATGGAAAAATGTTTTACATTTTGCCTTATGTCCTTTTATATAGCAAAAATGATTAAAGCTATGAGTTCTGTCCTGTAGTCAGGATATAGTTACTTCAGCCTCAATTTTGCAAAATGCATGACAGATTTAACAATTTAAGGAGACAAAGTTGCAAAGTCACCTTGTACAAACCTGAAACTGAGCATAAGGTCATAAAATTAAAAGGGATTAAAAAATGACTAATACTGTCAGTTTGCAGAGATCTTTCCTTGTTGTCTGTCAATCATCATGATGCCTTGATTTCAGGTATTCAGTGGTGGTGATGCCATGCGGCAATAATGTCACAATCACTTTTTTCTGATCTTCCAGAGCATGCAAATTGCTAACAACATACATTTATCCTTCTCTTGGCAGTCATTACAAGCTGTTATGAAGTATTCCTATGCACTGGGTGAGTACATGTGATCCATTACCATTATGAGTACTATAGCTTACAGCACTCCAAGATTTGTCCTCTCTCTAGCCTAATTGCCTTTGTTAACTTGAGTTCTTCAGTCCACTTCAGATGTGACACATGAAACAAGTATGAGCAGTAACTCCTCATGTACCCAGTCACACAACATAATACCATAACATAACATACATGCCATGCCAAACAATCATATCATATCATATATCATATCATGTCATAGTATGGTATAGTTTGATATGGCATGAGTGTCATGCCATATCATACCATGCATGACATACTGATCAATATTATGTTGCACTTTACTATGTATTACCATACCATAATATGCACTCCATGTTATACCATACCATGCTATGCATGCCATACTGTACTGCAGCATACCATTCCATACATTACCATACCACACCAAACCAAACCATACCATACCATAATGTACCATACCAAACCATACCTTACAGTATCATACCATACCATGCCATAGCATAATGTACTGTGATTTATTGTAATATGGTACAGTAAACTATAACATATTATGCCATCCTATACGGCACCACATCATGCTACTTTTAACCGTTCCTTACTATGTTGTAAGATATTATACATTATTATACAATAAAAGGTCATTAGTATTCCAAAATGTGCATCCTGATTGGATAACCCAACCAGAGTGCCCATTGTAAATTGAGCCTATACCAAAAGAAAAAAGTCTGGCTGCTTTGGTACCATTGAGCTGCCAGACTTTCTATTGATATATACTGGAAGACATAGTAAAATACCAGAAAAATCAAGTATGCTATGCAAAAGTAAAGAAATAGAAACATACCAGATTTTTCTTGCATTTATGCACTGTCTCTATTAAAACCATGTATTTTAAACAGTGGCAAAAAAAAACAGCAACTGGGATTCTCTTTTCTCCCTTGTTTATTCTATACTATACTGATGTACATTGTAAATGTGAGAATGCAAGTCCCACACACATGTGCAGTACATCAGCCCATAGAAGACAATGGGGAAGAAGACTGTTATACATATATATGCTCTTATACAAAGACATATTTAAGATAGGTAATCAATTTCCTTCTTAAATAATGTAATTGTATGATAGCAATAATCTACTCCTGTTTGTGGGTATATCAGGATTTACCCAAATTGTCTTTGCTTAATCACTCAGGGTTTGCACTCATGATCAAACCATACCAACAACAGGTAAACCCTGATATACCCACACCCAGTTATGGATTATTACTTAAATATACCACAACCTAACAGACCACTGCACTCTGTGCCATCTCAGACCTTATCATGTCATACTATACCATATAAACCAATCCTCTGCCATGCCATACTTAACTATGTAATGCCATGTTATAAAGCTGACTGCAACAAAAATGTTTTAAAGTGTTAGCACATTTTATTTTATATTGTAAATGTTTTTGAACATTTAAAATTAACAGTCAGAAATAACTATTCCTTAAGGTCAAAGATACCTTGCATTTATAATTTCAGAATTCCCAGAATACCAATACTGTAATTAAGAAGTGAAATGAAGAATGCTCTAGTTATCTGTTTAAACTTAATATTTAAGGGGACCAACACTGCTGATTGTAAAATTATAAAAAAAAAAATAGTCTGAGTTTCATCAGATTAGCTAGGGCAAGAAACAATGAGGTATTGAACACAGAGTAAATGTATGACTCTCAGGGATACTTACATGTAAATTTCACACAGCAATTGTGTTTATTTGTAACAATATACCACACAATTTTCATAGAATTAATCAAATTCTTGTGTGGTTATGCCTGTCAGTCCATAGGTTCTTAGGTTTATAGGTAAGTAGTAGGCAAGCTTGTCTTATAGGCTATTTTAAGCCCAGCAAATTTCTCTTTTTTAGCTTGAATATACCTATCCCATATAGTTATAGATTGGCCTTACCCATCCCATGGTCAATAATTATTTTTCCTACCCCTAATGAGAATAACTGGATACTGTTGATAATTTGAGGGGACACATGCATAGGATAAAGCATTTAAAAGCTGCCTCTGTCTATTAATAGCAAGGGGGTAGTACTGGGGTAAATTTTTTGTTTTCCATTCATAGATCCAAGCTGTGCTTGAATATGGACAGGGACTAACTTTGTTTTAAGTGCATGGGAAGTCTATTCCAGAGTAGCGGTATCCTCTGCGAGACATACCTGCCCCTCCAAACCATTCTGTTGATGTTGCAGAAGAAGGTTTAGATCTTTAGAACAAATATTTCTTATGCCATTTATCTTGCTGAAGTGTTATAAATTCATCTGTATTGGGTCTGAGGATGCCTTGCATGCCAGACACAGTTCACATCTTAGCAGTCTGTAGGATTTTGAGTATAGTGATAGGGCTTTGAATCGGTCCATGTAGAAAATGTTGTTTAGGCCTTGTATCCTTTAAGTAAGTTATCTCTAAGATATTCCAGTTGTTGCATGTGTCTGGACAGAGATACACTAAAGGGTCATTAAATTCAATGACTTGTCTAATGAGGGCTGAGTAAAGAGGAACAATGACACCCCTAGATCTTGACACACTCCTTCTGTTTATAAGCTGTGTTCCTGTGTACTACAGAAAGACTTTCTTACAACAATGGATGGATGTTTGTCAAAAGTAAGGACACTGTCCACATAACTTTCCAAATCCTAAAGAACTGGCTCAACTCTTAGGGCCATATTGACAATGTGGTTCTTTTCTGGGGTAGATAACTTTCCAAAGGATACAATAATGCATTTTTTGACATTTAGCTTCAGTGCATGATTTTGGCACTAGTTATTTATTTGGGGCAAACCTTCCTGCAGGATGCCCAAGTTAAGCTTGCAGTCATCTGCAAATTAAGTCAAGCAGAATCCTTTATTATTGGTTTTTACTTCAGAAAAGTATACATTTCAGCACAGAACCCTAGTGAACTCCCAACAATATGGAAACAGTTACTTAATCACTGATTTCCACAAGTGTAATTGATTTTGTTGTAGATGATATTTCCACAGAATGTTTTATTCCTGTACTTCTCATTTTCAACATTGTATTCCCTTTGTTGTGTGTTGCAGTTTGCTATAAAATGTTGTTCCTGAATGCATTCTGCTTGTATTTTTCAAAAATTTGTATCACAGTATTCCTAACAGTTATGTAAATTTTAATGTGTACTGTTTCTTTTGTAACGTTTGACTTGTTTGTAGAGTATAATACCACTAGTTGGAACCATTTACTTCTTGTACATTGCCTTATCTAAGGTTCAGCTCATGCCTGAAAAGGGTCAATAGACCAGGGTACTTACCCAGAACACAAAGGTAGATAGATAGATAGATAGATATATAGATAGATAGATAGATAGATAGATAGATAGATAGATAGATAGATAGAAAGAATACCCATGACAGCACCAGATGTGATGTTTGTAAATCACCCCTAATATTCAGAGTATTATACATTATTATTCAAATATTGTGAGCAACTTTACAGGGGTGCTTATTCCATGTACTTTACAGCTAAACATGGTTACTCTTTTGTTTAGTGCAGATTCTATTTAAGTTTTTCAGTTTGCCAGATTTTTATCCAGGAATAAGTTCCAGTCATAATTTGCTACTTCTATGCCACATGCCTGCATCTACAATAAAGGAATTCACACATACACTGTATTTCAAGCAGTTGTAAACAAAACCATCAAGTAATTTGGCATTCTTATTGAAGTTTCAAAATATCAATATTCACAACAGATCAAGACAGTGATATCTTGAACCCTGTGTGATACTGTCTACGAAAAGTCTTTAATTTGGCAGACAAAGCTTTAATTTTTCAATTACAACACTAGAATGGAAAACCAGATTAAAATGTGAAAATCTACAGAGGTTCAAATGAGTGCAGGTGGGAAGGAAAGATATTTTCAACTGTTTTACCATTTAATGTAAGCCCATTTTAGCACACCAGGTATTTACAAGTATATGGCCATGTTGTGGTGATTGGGTATCAGAGGGTGACTAGTCAATGACTCCCGGTTTATAGTCATCGGCAAATTTGGTTAACTAGAGTTCATGCTTTGTTGTCTAGAGATCAAAAAATAAATATCAGGTAAAATGTCTCCAAGTACAGAGCCATGTCAGACTTCACTGGTTGCATTCATTCTCTTTGATGAGGTACCTGATATACGCACCATAAGGGTTTTGTTCTTTAACTGATTTGATATGCACCTTACCACACAGGGATCCATTGTAATGCATTAGGCTTACTAACTATGCTAGCATGGAGTATGGTATCAAATTCCATGGCCATGTAGTCAGCATGACCTTGGTCAACAGCTTATGTTGCACTTTCAAAGAAGTTAACCAGATTAATTAGACAGGATCAGCTGTTGACAAAACTAAACTGCTGCAGGTCTACCCTGGTTACACTTTTAATGTCATAGTTTACCAGGTCAGTTAAATGTGTTCCAATACTTTGCAGATAAGACTTGTGAGCTTGATGGCGTGTAATTCCCAGCGTCAGTGGAGGTGCCACCCTTGGAGGTGACATCACTCCTGTTGGGCATCAAGCCTCAAGGATGAAGCCAGTGGCTAGCCTCAGGTTACATGATTTCAGAGAAGTGGCTCTTCCAGGGATTGTTTAAAGGAAAACAACGGGATATCAAATCCACTAGCTCTATCTGCTGTTTCCTTAAGTCCCCCTTATGTGCTACAGGCCAAAAACAATAATAACTGCAGCTTTGATATAAAATCATCTAAACTGTTTTACAGCTTACCTTCCTAACCCTCTGTACTATATTAGTTTCCGTTTTAAAAAACAACTGAAAAACCTCTTTCCGGCTCAGAAATAATGATGTCACATCTGCCATAGCTCCTCGAGTACATCCAAGGACGTTTCCTCCCCCAAAGTGACGAAAACACCACCTTATTAGCATGCTGTATTGAAGCCCCTGTGATCCACCCACATTGTGATGTCATCTCTGCCTTGGCCAGCCCACTATTTTCTTAATAAAAGGGATTAGCTGCTGTGTGGAACTTCTTTTACATTGAAGTGAATCCTGTCGGCTCCATTTCGTGTGAAGGACTAGCAACAAGTGTGTATTGTCAGCGTTTTTCTCCATCGTTGGAATAATTCACAGTTAAGGTAAGTCTTTGTGTAATTTTACAGTATGTTTGTTCCTATCCTTGACAAATTTTCCTTTTTTTTAGTGCACACTAATAGAATTAATGCTTATAACTGTGGCCCGCAGTTTTTATTTTGTAATATTGCTGTCGCTTTTAGATAATATTTTATAAGTTTGGCTGGTTATTTTCATTGTTGTGCTCCGTTCGGTTTTGTTTGTGAATTCGTCAAGTCGGAAGGTAGGGGGATGTTAAATGTTGTGTATGTATTACTTAAATTTAGGATGTGTTTAGCTAAGTAGTCTTTGTTCAGTAGGTTTCCGAACTTTTTATAGTTGGAGTACACTGAAACCACGTTGTCCTCAATTGCGTGTTAATTGCGAGAGTAGTTGTATGCCTCTAAGCTACGCTTCATTTGTTTCACTTTCCGACTTAATTTGAAGCGCTTTCTGTGTAGATCGTAAGATTTTTTTTTTTTTATTGAAAACGTTTGTGTCTTTCGGTTTATCCGGGTTAATGGTCGCAAGACAGCAGAACTCTTTTTTTTTCGGTACTGCTTTGTACTCGTAATGGTCGCAAGACAGTGGAACTCTTTTTTTCTGTACTGCTTTGTACTCTATTTTTACATGCCCGTTTCCAGCCTGCCACACAAGCTTCAATACAAGCACGCCTCATTCTCGCATGCCTCCACATAGCAGATGATCGAGCTGAGAATAGAACTGCACAAGTCTTGACAACGCAGTAGCAGCTAGTGAAAAGGCCTAAAAGTCTGTGTGTGTGTGTCTGCGTGTGTGTGTGTCTGCAAGTAAGGGGGCAGGTGTGTGTGTGTGTGTGTGTGTGTGTGTGTGTGTGTGTGTGTGTGTGTGTGTGTGTGTGTCTGTAAGCAAGGGGCAAGTGTGTGTGTGTGTGTGTGTGTGTGTGTCTGCAAGCAAGGGGGCAGGTGTGTGTGTGTGTGTGTGTGTGTGTGTGTGTGTGTGTGTGTGTGTGTGTGTGTGTGTGTGTGTGTGTGTGTGTGGGTGTGACTGCAAGCAAGGGGCAGGTGTGGGTATGTGTGTGTGTGTGACTGCAAGCAATGGGGCATGTGTGTGTGTGTGTGTGTGTGTGTGTGTGTGTGTGTGTGTGTGTGTGTGTGTGTGTGTGTGTGTGTGTGTGTGTGACTGCAAGCAAGGGGCTAGTGTGTGTGTGACTGCAAGCAAGAGGGCTAGTGTGTGTGTGTGTGTGTGTGTGTGTGTGTGTGTGTGTGTGTGTGTGTGTGTGTGTGTGTGTGACTGCAAGCAAGGGGGCTAGTGTGTGTGTGTGTGTGTGTGTGTGTGTGTGTGTGTGTGTGTGTGTGTGTGTGTGTGTGTGTGTGACTGTGACTGCAAGCAAGGGGGCTAGTGTGTGTGTGTGACTGTGACTGCAAGCAATGGGGCTAGTGTGTGTGTGACTGTGACTGCAAGCAAGGGGGCTAGTGTGTGTGTGTGTTTGACTGCAAGCAAGGGGGCTAGTGTGTGTGTGTGTGTGTGTGACTGACTGCAAGCAAGGGGGCTAGTGTGTGTGTGTGTGACTGCAAACAAGGGGCTAGTGTGTGTGCGTGTGACTGCAAGCAAGGGGCTAGTGTGTGTGCGTGTGACTGCAAGCAAGGGGACTTGTGTGTGTGTGTGTGTGTGTGTGTGTGTGTGTGTGTGTGTGTGTGTGTGTGTGTGACTGCAAGCAAGGGGGCTAGTGTGTGTGTGACTGCAAGCAAGGGGGCTAGTGTGTGTGTGTGTGTGACTGCAAGCAAGGGGGCTAGTGTGTGTGTGTGTGTGTGTGTGTGTGTGTGTGTGTGTGTGTGTGTGTGTGTGTGTGTGTGTGATTGCAAGCAAGGGGGCTAGTGTGTGTGTGTGTGTGTGTGTGTGTCTGACTACAAGCAAGGGGGCTAGTGTGTGTGTGTGTGTGTGTGTGTGTGAGTGTGACTGTGACTGCAAGCAAGGGGGCTAGTGTGTGTGTGTGTGTGACTGTGACTGCAAGCAAGGGGGCTAGTGTGTGTGTGTGTGTGTGTGTGTGTGTGTGTGTGTGTGTGTGTGTGTGTGACTGTGACTGCAAGCAAGGGGGCTAGTGTGTGTGTGTGACTGTGTGTGTGTCTGTCTGGGATGTGTGTGTCTGTCTGTCTGGGGTATGTGTCTGTCTGGTGTGTGTGTGTGTGTGTGTCTGTTTGGGGTGTGTGTCTGTTTGTCTGTCTGGGGTGTGTGTGTCTGTCTGTCTGTCTGGGGTGTGTGCCTGTCTGGGGTGTGTGTGTCTGCCTGGGGTGTGTGTGTCTGTCTGGTGTGTGTGTCTGTCTGGTGTGTGTCTCTGTCTCTGTGTCTCTGTCTGTCTGGTGTGTGTCTCTGTCTGACTCTCTGTCTGTCTGGTGTGTGTGTCTCTGTCTGTCTCTCTGTCTGTCTGGTGTGTGTTTCTCTGTGTGTCTCCCTGTCTGGTGTGTGTGTCTCTGTCTGTCTCTCTGTCTGTCTGGTGTGTGTGTCTCTGTCTGTCTGGTGTGTGTGTCTTTGTCTGGCTGTGTCTCACCACAGGATTGCTCTATTTCAGGTTGTACCGGGTTGTGGCGTACCGTGAATATGTGTTGTGGGTACATAACAATCGAAGGCTGGGATTTGGTAATCGAATGGTGCTTCCTGCTTGTGTAGTGTTGCGAATTCGAGCACAGTTTCCATGTGCAGATGATGATTCATACACAGGATTTAAAGCCTTTGAGGGACTATGGATTTTTTTCTGAACACTGACATGTCTATTGTTATTACTATAGCTGTGCATTGCTGGTCACAGTTGACAAATGCTTTTACTTTTCAAATACTGTAAACACTACCTTATGAAGATTGTGCACTAATAATGTATGTGAATCATTGACTTGGATACTTAATGTGTCATGTGTACATCTGTCTACCATCACCTTAAATTGATGCTGCTCTGAGAGCAGAGTACGTACTTACAGCCTTTTTCACTGTTGTATATCATGGTGGTGATTGTCTTTTTTATAGCAATATTTGGGCATCATTCAATCATTGGCGAAATTCCTCCAGTGCAACTGTTGACGTCCTTCCCACCATGCAAACAAACTAAGTGTCTGTCAGGTGTGTGTCATGTGTGTCTGTCGGGTGTGTGTCATGTGTGTCTGTCGGGTGTGTTTCAGGTGTCTGTCAGGTGTGTGTCTGTCTGTCTCTGTCTGGTGTGTGTGTGTCTGTCTCTGTCTGTCGGGTGTGTGTGTGTGTCTGTCGGGTGTCTCTGTGTCTGTCGAGTGTGTGTGTGTGTGTCTGTCGGGTGTGTGTGTGTGTCTGTCCATCTGTCTGTCTGGTGTGTGTCTGTCTGTCTGGGGTATGTTTGTGTCTGTCTGGGGTGTGTGTCTGTCTGTCTGGGGTTTGTGTGTGTGTCTGTCTGGGGTGTTTGTCGGTCTGTCTGGGGTGTGTGTGTGTCTGTCTGTCTGTCTGGGGTGTGTGTGTCTGTCTGGGGTGTTTGTGTGTCTGTCGGGTGTGTGTGTGTCTGTCGGGTGTGTGTGTCTGTCGGGTGTGTGTGTGTGTCTGTCTGGGGTGTGTGTGGGTCTGTCTGTCTGGGGTGTGTCTGTCTGTCTGGGGTGTGTGTCTGTGTGTCTGGGGTGTGTGTGTGTCTGGGGTGTGTGTGTCTCTGTCTGGGTGTGTGTGTGTGTGTCTCTGTCTGGGTGTGTGTGTGTCTCTGTCTGGGTGTGTGTGTGTGTGTCTGTCGTGTGTGTCTGTCTGTCTGGTGTATGTGTCTGTCTGGGGTATGTGTCTGTCTGGGGTGTGTGTGCGCGTGTGTCTGTGTGTGTCTGTCTGTCTGTCTGGTATGTGTGTGTCTGTCTGTTATGTGTGTGTCTGTCTGGGTGTGTGTGTGTGTGTGTGTGTGTGTGTGTGTGTGTGTGTGTGTGTCTGTCGGTGTGTGTGTGTGTGTGTGTCTGTGTCTGGTGTCTGTCTGTCTGTCTGTGTGTTGGTGTCTGTCTGTGTGTCGGTGTCTGTCTGTGTGTCGGTGTGTCTGTCTGGTGTGTGTGTCTGTCTGTCTGGTGTGTGTGTCTGTCTGTCTGGTGTGTGTGTCTGTCTGGTGTGTGTGTCTGTCTGTGTGTGTGTCTGTCTGTGTGTGTGTGTGTGTGTGTGTGTGTGTGTGTGTGTGTGTGTGTGTGTGTGTGTGTCTGTGTGTGTGTGTGTGTGTGTGTGTGTCTGTGTGTGTGTGTGTGTGTGTGTGTGTGTGTGTGTGTGTGTGTGTCTGTGTGTGTGTGTGTGTCTGTGTGTGTGTGTGTGTGTGTGTGTGTGTGTGTGTGTGTGTGTGTGTGTGTGTGTGTCTGTCTGGGTGTGTGTGTGTGTCTGTCTGGGTGTGTGTGTCTGTCTGGGGTGTGTGTGTGTCTGTCTGGGTGTGTGTGTGTGTGTGTGTGTGTGTGTGTGTGTGTGTGTGTGTGTCTGTGTGTGTGTGTGTGTGTCTGTCTGGGTGTGTGTGTGTGTCTGTCTGTGTGTGTGTGTGTGTGTCTGTCTGGGTGTGTGTGTGTGTGTGTGTGTGTGTCTGGGGTGTGTGTGTGTGTGTGTGTGTGTGTGTGTGTGTGTGTGTGTGTGTGTGTGTGTCTGTCTGTCTGCCTGGGGTGTGTGTGTGTGTGTGTCTGGCTGGGGTGTGTGTGTGTGTCTGTCTGTCTGGGGTGTGTGTGTCTGCCTGTCTGGGGTGTGTGTCTGTCTGGGGTGAGTGTCTGTCTGTCCATCTGGGGTGTGTGTCTGTTTGTCTGTCTGGGGTGTGTGTGTGTCTGTCTGTCTGGGGTGTGTGTCTGCTGGGGTGTGTGTGTCTGTCTGGGGTGTGTGTGTCTTTCTGGTGTGTGTGTCTGTCTGGTGTGTGTCTCTGTCTGTCTCTGTGTCTCTGTCTGTCTGGTGTGTGTCTCTGTCTCTCTGTCTGTCTGGTGTGTGTGTCTCTGTCTGTCTCTCTGTCTGTCTGGTGTGTGTGTGTCCCTGTCTGTCTGGTGTGTGTGTCTCTGTCTGGCTGTGTCTCACCACAGGATTGCTCTATTTCAGGTTGTACCGGGTTGTGGTGTACCGTGCATATGTGTTGTGGGTGCATAACAATCGAAGGCTGGGATTTGGTAATCGAATGGTGCTTCCCGCTTGTGTAGTGTCGCGAATTCGAGCACAGTTTCCATGTGCAGATGATGATTCATACACAGGATTTAAACCCTTTGAGGGACTATGTTTTTTTTCTGAACACTGACATGTCTATTGTTATTACTATAGCTGTGCATTGCTGGTCACAGTTAACAAATGCTTTTACTTTTCAAATACTGTAAACACTACCTTATGAAGTTTGTGCACTAATAAAGTATGTGAATCATTGACTTGGATACTTAATGTGTCATGTGTACATCTGTCTACCATCGCCTTTAATTGATGCTGCTCTGAGAGCAGAGTACGTACTTACAGCCATTTTCACTGTTGTATATCATGATGGTGATTGTCTTTTTTTATAGCAATATTTGAGCATCTTTCAGTCATTGGCGAATGTCCTCCAGTGCAAATGTTGACGTCCTTCCCGCCATGCAGACAAACTAAGTGTCTGTCGGGTGTGTGTCATGTGTGTCTGTCGGGTGCGTGTGTGTCTGTCGGGTGCGTGTGTGTCTGTCGGGTGCGTGTGTGTCTGTCTCTCGTGTGTGTCTGTCTGTCTCTGTCTGGTGTGTGTGTGTCTGTCTCTGTCTGTCGGGTGTGTGTGTGTTTCTGTCATGTGTGTGTGTGTGTGTGTCTGTCGGGTGTGTGTGTGTGTCTGTCCATCTGTCTGTCTGGTGTGTGTGTGTCTGTCTGGGGTGTGTGTGTCTGTCTGTCTGTCTGGGGTGTGTGTCTGTCTGTCTGTCTGGGGTGTGTGTGTCTGTCTGGGGTGTGTGTGTGTCTGTCGGGTGTGTGTGTGTCTGTCGGGTGTGTGTGTGTGTGTCTGTCTGGGGTGTGTGTGTCTGTCTGGGGTGTGTCTGTCTGTCTGGGGTGTGTCTGTCTGGGGTGTGTGTCTGTGTGTCTAGGGTGTGTGTGTCTGGGGTGTGTGTGTGTCTCTGTCTGGGTGTGTGTCTCTGTCTGGGTGTGTGTGAGTGTCTGTCATGTGTGTCTCTGTCTGGTGTATGTGTCTGTCTGGGGTATGTGTCTGTCTGGGGTGTGTGTGTGTGTGTCTGTCTGTCTGGTGTGTGCGTGTGTCTGTCCGGTGTGTCTGTCTGTCTGGTGTGTGTGTGTCTGTCTGTGTGTGTGTGTGTGTGTGTGTGTCTGTCTGGGTGTGTGTGTGTGTGTGTGTGTGTGTGTGTGTGTGTGTGTGTGTGTGTGTGTGTGTGTGTGTGTGTGTGTCTGTGTGTGTCTGTCGGGTGTGTGT